>NW_020525917.1:0-33714 GCF_003368295.1 Carassius auratus
ATAATACATTTAGCCACTTACATAGAAATATCTTAGGCCTTATCCTTTTCTGACAGTTTTAGGGATTTTTAAAAATCCTAAAAAACCTTATTTGTGCTGCAAATAATAATTTCAAACTCATTTGATACTGACCTCTGACATCCTGTGACATGCTATTTATTTGAATTTACATAATCTCATGGATGTTACATTAAATCTGTTCAGCTCACAGATCAAGACTAAGCTGTAATGCAAGCAGAACTTTCACAAATGCTTATAGGTTAATAAAATCATTGTAAAAAAAAAACTTATAAATCATTTAAGGATTTGATAACACTGTAAAATAATGTCTAATTTGTTAACATTAGTAAATGCATTGGTAACACTTTATAATAACTGCACTCATTAGTAAATAGTCAGTTTATGCTTTATAAAGCCTTGTCTTAACATTAATAGTCAATACTAAGCAGTTTATATATACAGCTATAAATAGCTTGTTCTTGGTTTATAAGCACATCTATTACAAAGGAAAGGGTCAGTTATCTTCCTAAGAAAAATTAAAATAAACAAACAACAACACAGATTGATACAGAAATCAAAAATATTTATTTCAATATGCAATAAAAGTAAACTGTACACTTGAATTACATATATATATATATATATATATATATATATATATATATATATATATATATATATATATATATAGTAGGAGACACATTGGGGATGGTAAAGGTTTTGTCCACTTGGTGGTGCTGTGGTTATGTTTAATTATATTATATATATATATATATATATATATATATATATATATATATATATATATAAGAGTTCAGATGCAAAAGCCTCTAAGTGTCATCTGAAATTTTCATCTAAAATTAGGATTTTATCAGGCTCCTATATTTATATTCAGTTATTTCACTTTACTAGCCTGGAAAAGGACCTGCACATCACAATTAAAGTAAAATGACTCAACCTAAGCATAGGACCTTGATAAAAATCCTAATATATATATATGCACATATATATGAAATATAAACATGCGCAATTATACAAAAATCACTTTTTAAAAACTACAACAAAAAAATTGTTTGGAATACAACAAGCATTTTCCGGGATTTGTGATATCACAAATATAGACGAATGGGATGTGAATTGGTTGAGCTGCACTAGAGAAGGCAACGAGTGTGATATACACGTAGTTGACCATGAAGACTGGAAGAGAGAAAAATAACTATAAAGGCACTTTTCCTTTACTGATAAAATGAGCCAAAAAAAGACATTTCACTCAGACTGAAAAAAACTCAAAATTATTAGATCCTCATGAGAAATATTCAAAATTAGATCACTACAGTAATTACAAAGTAAAGACATGACCACTGGACAGCAAAATGCTTACTGGGTCAGAAGGGTCAGAAAGAAAAAAAAACAGGTGGAGAAGAACAGAAACACCTAAACTGCAAAATAATTAAAGTGAAGAATTAGGTGTGACACTATAATGGAGCATTTAGCATTGAGAAATAAATCTGAAGTGGATCTACTGGATTTACATATTAAGTGACCGCATATACCAGCTGCTTCTGTCTTCAATTTTAATCTATATAAAAATTAAACTCATTCATCTTGGCTGCTTTTTTAATGTGTGTACGAATTTATTTATTATTTTGCTCTAACAAGACTTAATCTATATTTAATTAAATCAATTACATTTTATTTTACATTTGATTTTTCCATTTCTGCATCTAAACGCCTAAAAACCTAAAACATGCTCTATTATACTATTGTTAGCAATTTCTTTATCGTCCAATTTATCTGGTGTACACGCTTTTATTTTCATAATAAACTCGTTTGTTAGATTATACACAGTTATAGTGGTCTATAATAAATATTGACAGGTTTTATTCAAGCTGTTTAGAATGATTGCCGTAGGCTAATTTTTTAAAATGTAAATCCGAAACAAACAAAAAAAAATTACATAAATAAAAAACATTGGAAAAGAATAACTTGTACTTTTTTATACATTTTGTATAGTTTCATAGTTTATGCATTATAGTTATAAAAACAAACAAATTAAGCCACTCACATAGAAATCTTAGGCCTTATCCTTTTCTGACAGTTTTAGGGATTTTTAAAAATCCTAAAAAACCTTATTTGTGCTGCAAATAATAATTTCAAACTAATTTGATACTGACCTCTGACATCCTGTGACATGATATTTATTTGAATTTACATAATCTCATGGATGTAACAGTAAATCTGTTCAGCTCACAGATCAAGACTAAGCTGTAATGCAAGCAGAACTTTCAGAAATGCTTGTAGGTCAATAAAATCATTACAAAACACTTACAAATCATTTAAGGGATTTGATAACACTGTAAAATAATATTTAATTTGTTAACCTTAGCAAATGCATTGATAACACTTTATAATAACTGGACTCATTAGTAAATAGTAAGTTCATGCTTCATAAAGCCTTGTCCCAATATTAATAGTCAGTAGTAAGCAGTTTATAAATACAGCTATAAATAGCTTGTTCTTGGTTTATAAGCACATTTATTAAAAAGGAGAGTAAAGGGTCAGTTATCTTCCTATGAAAAAAAAATAAAAAAAATAAACAAACAACAACACAGATTGATACAGAACTCAGAAATGTTATTGTGGATTTATGATAAACTCAGCCTGTAAATGAATTCATACTCCTCCAAGAAGACACAAGTAGTTCACACCAAACTTTTTTAACATGAAGCCAATATACTGAAGATGTAAAATTTCGAATGGGTTTAGGATACCTTAAATGGTGTGGCCATAGCGATTTATTAAAGTAACATAAAAAAATACAATAGTTATTTTACTATATCTTTAAAAAAATTTATTCCAACTCTTCATAATTTTTTATATACGTAGAAGTCATCATTTGAAGGAAGCACAGTAAGTTTCATAGCTTTATCATTTTCAAGAGCCACCATAAAATTAAAACTATCATAACATATAAATCTAGCTTGCAATTCTTAGTACCAATAATGGCCACCAGATGGAGCTATAGGACTACTTTTAAATAATTATTGTAGAAACAAGTATGATTTAAATCATTTATAGAAATCTTTCAAAGAAAAATAATATTAATTTTATGTATTTTACTGATAAAATGACCCTCACTTAATTAGAATACCAAGCTGAAGTATTGTGAACTGTATATTAAGAATAATTCTTTAAAGGCTTTATGGACAGATACGTTTCGAGTGACTCTTGAAGGATCAGCACCACATCCTCTTTTACCACTGTTTAAAGAATGTATCTTACAGTACAGGTGCGGATGAATTTTGAATGGCTTGAATGGTTTTGTCGTGGTGATTTTTTGAAATAACAGTAAAAAGTAACCAGTAAATGTGTTTTATTTTTTTAAGTGCAGCTTCTAAACGCTTCAAAAAAATGTACACATAGAAGACAAGTCATGCTGAGGAAATATGCATAGTTTCATGACTATACAACACTATATGGATGAGAGAAAATTAAAAAACTACCATACATCTGATGTCACTCTGTCCCTCTGTCACTGTGGGTAATGTGTGTGTGTGTGTGTTTGTGTGTTAAGTGTTTGTGTGTTAAGTGTGTGTGTGTTAAGTGTGTGTGCTGAGTTTGTGTGAATGTGTGAGAGAGGCGATGGGCTTGGTGTCAGAGAGAGAGAGAGAGAGAGAGAGAGAGGGAGGGAGACTTAATCATCTCTTTAATCACCAGCAGAAAAAAAATAAGCAATTTTGTGTTGTTGTTGTTTTTTCATCATTACAGCTTAAGAAATATCTTAGGCCTCAACATCAACTGTTGCTGCTTTATATAGCCTTCTCCCAAAATTAATAGTCATTAGTAAGCATTTTATAAATACAGCTATAATTAAATTGTTCATGGTTTATATGCACATTTATTTTGAGGAGATTAAAGCCTGTAATCTAACTAAAAAAATAATAATAATAAAAAAATAAACAAACACAGAACTCAGAAACATTTATTTCAAGATGCAATAAAAGAAAACTGTACACTATATATATATATATATATATATATATATATACAATTGCATAAGTTTATATTAAATTTTTATCAAGTGTACAGCTAATAATAATAATAATAATAATAATAATAATAATAATAATAATAATAATAATAATAATAATGCATTTTACTTAAGGCGCCTTTCAAACCACTCAAGGTCACCGTACAACAAGTAACAACAGTAACAATATTAAAACAAAAAAAAACGCAATAATATTAGAATAGCACAACATATTGTGGAATACTATATTAAGACTTTATATATAGGCTTTATGAACAGATAGGTTTTGAGAGATTCTTGAAGTACTAGCATCACCTCCTCTTGTACGACGGTTTGAGGAATATATCTTCCAGATAGTACCGCCGCTCCCTATATGCAGAATACGCAGTCTTCGTAGGGCACCAACTCCCAGAGGGGGCACCATCCCAGTAGCTCAAAAAAAATAAAACATGCGCCATTCTCCCATCCGCGCTCGCGCTCGCGACCGCTCGGACATTTGCGGATGAATGTTCGTAATTGATGGATGGACATCTATGCCCGGGTAAAAGACATCAGCAATCCGGCACAGAGAAAAGAAAAATAAAGTAAAAAACAAAACAAAAACAGGCATAAATTTGGCTTGACATTGGACATTCGAGAGTCTCAAATTTAGGGACCTTCTCTAAAGTTACATGTGATATTGTTATACACTTTTCTAACATCAGTAGCATTTGAAGAGAATTACTTACAGTCATAAAAACAACTGTAATTGTTCATCTACGTGACAGCTATAATGCACAATTAAATTGAATGTTTGATATTTATTAAAACAAACTGTAAGTCATATATAAATTATGCTACTTTTTCACATGGACTCAATAGCATTTGAGGAGAAAGACTTGCAGTCATAAAACAATTTTAATGTGTTAATTTAGGTGTCAGCTACAATGCACACCTTATACATTTATATATATCAAAATAAAAGTGTTACTAAAGCTATATATATATTGTTCTGTGTATGTGATTTCAAAGTCTAGATGGGTCGGATTAACCCTTTAACTGCCGTATCCCTTAAAACTTGATTGCCAGAGGGTTACTGTAAATGCTTATGCCCGCTGGGCACAGTTTTCCCGATGCCACCGGGGTGGCATTGCACTGACGGCTTGAGCCCGCCATCGCTGCTTGCAGCTATATTTATTATTATTTTTTTTTTTCTAACGTTACGGGGGCTTTTGGGGCCCTTAACATGCTTAAAAAGTCTTGAAAATTGGCACACACATTGGAACCTGCGGCCATTAGGGCCGGGCAGAGACTGATACACGGGCGTGGCACAGGGGCTCTACAGCGCCCCCTGGAATATGGAGGGCCATATATCATACATACTTGTACGTAGACACACGAAACTCGGTACACATATAGAACTCATCAATACAAACAACTTTTGTATTGCATATCATAGGCTCTGCCCAACAGGAAGTTGGCTATTTAGGGTTTATTATTCATATTTGTCGTCAAAGTTGTGGGGGCTTTTGGAGTCCTTAACATACTCAAAAACTCTTGAAAATTTGCACACACTTTGGGATCTGTGGCCTTTAGGAGCCTGCAGAGGCTGGGACCCGGGCGTGGCACAGGGGCTCTACGGCGCCCCCTGGAACACAGTCATAAATGTTGATGTATAGCTCACACATACTTGCACGTATTAATATGAAACTCAGTACACATATAGATCTCATCGTGCCGAACAACTTGCATATTGCATGTCATAGGCTCCGCCCAACAGGAAGTCAGCTATTTAGAGTTATGTAAAAAGCGCATGCTCTTTTTTTTATATACTTGTCATAGGTTTTTTACTTGATTGCCACCAAACTCGGTCAACATGATCTCAAGACATTGGGGATGAAAAATTGCCAGGGGATTTTTGATATCTCGAACGGTTTGCTCGTAGCGAGGCGTTGAATTTATGGCGAGAATTGAGAAACAGGAAGTGTCTAATACCATCCACATACATTTCCTGATTTTAATCAAACTTCATCAGATTATTCATTGTATGATGTCGATCGCATATATGTGACTATTAGGAGTCAAAGTTATAGCGCCACCAACTGGCAGCAGGAAGTGTGTCATTTTCAAAATGCTTTGAATTCAGCATCTTATTTTTACTCGATTTGCTTCAAACTTCATCAGAATAATGTTAAAACACAGCCGATATAAATCTGCTGGGGGGATATTGATATCTAAAAATATTGTTGCCGTGGCAACATGTCAAACTGGAATATTTCTCAGGTGATTTTGAGGCATATAACAGGCTTAGAATTTCATCAAACTCAGAACACATATCAGTATTAGTGACAGCTAGACATTGGCAAAAGTTCATAAGAGGGCGTGGAAGAGGCACTCTATAGCGCCACCTTTTGTAAAAAGTGGGGGGGGGGGTTAGTTTTAGATACAGACACCAAACTCAGTACAAAAATTGTTCTTATCAAGACGGACAACTTTCTAATTCACAGTCATCAGCTACGACCAACAGGTAGTCGGCTATTTTGATTTGAATGTGGATTGTTTTTTACATTTACTGTGAATTAATGCATACTGCTCAGAGGAGAGTAACACTATACACACCAAACTTTGTCTACATGTTGAAAAAACATTGAGGAACTTAAATTGTGAATAGGTTTTGGATAGCTTGGATGGTTTTGTCGTGGTGATTTTTTTAAATGATAGTAAAGATGGAATTATTAATTTTCCTGCATTTTTAAATTCCAAACACTTCAAAACCTTTTTTCATACAGAAAAAAAAGTTATTCTGAGTAAATATGCATAGTTTCATGACTTTACAACACTGTATGGATAACAGAAAATTAAAAAACTGTCAGACATCTCATCTCACTCTGTCCCTCTGTTTGAGTGAGTGTGCTTAGACTTCCATTGTCTGAGAGAAAATGCGCCCCTACAGGTGCAGTTACCGGACTAAAAAAGGGAGGAGGCTGTCTTTTGGTTTCACTTTTAAATCGGTTAAAATACAAATAAATACTTGGATTTAATTCACACTGACAAGCTAAACCAACATATATGATTATTATCAGGTCAGGGCTCATTAATAATCGATGTGTGGTCAGTGATACGTGAGAAACACGAGAGATGAATCACCGCTCTGAGCAGGAGCCTGTGGAATGATGAGCTCAGTGCATCGCACAGTGTCACAAGTTCAAAACTAACGAATTTATTCTTGTTTAAGAGCTTTTTAAAATAAATTATTGCCATAAATGCACACAATACATCCATTATAACACAACACGAGCTAAATGCAGGTGTTTGTGACCCGTTTAAGTGTGCAAGACTATTTGAAAGCGCGACTGGCAGAATAACATATATCTCTCGAGCTGCAGGTTTCTGCCTTTCGTCGTAAGAACGAACACATCAAGGACAAGATTATTTCAAAATACATAATAGCTTGGCTAATATAAACGAAAACAGCCACGTGAACATAAACTGTTGAGAAATAAATCTAAAGTGGATCTACTGGAATTTAATATTAAGTGACCGCATATACCAGCTGCTTCTGTCTTCAATTTTAATCTATATAAAAAAATTCAACTCATTCATCTTGGCTGCTTTTTTAATGTGTGTACGTATCTATTTATTATTTTGCTCTAACAAGACTTAATCTATATTTAATTAAATCAATTACATTTTATTTTACATTTTATTTTTCCATTTCTGCATCTAAACGCCTAAAAACCTAAAACATGCTCTATTATACTATTGTTAGCAATTTCTTTATCGTCCAATTTATCTGGTGTACACGCTTTTATTTTCATAATAAACTTGTTTGTTAGATTATACACAGTTATAGTGGTCTATAATAAATATTGACAGGTTTTATTCCAGCTGTTTATAATGATTGCCTTAGGCTAATTTTTTAAAATGTAAATCCAAAAAAAAAAAAAAAAAAAAAAAAAAATTAAATAAATAAAAAACATTGGAAAAGAATAACTTGTACTTTTTTATACATTTTGTATAGTTTCATAGTTTATGCATTATAGTTATAAAAACAAACAAATTTAGCCACTCACATAGAAATCTTAGGCCTTATCCTTTTCTGACAGTTTTAGGGATTTTTAAAAATCCTAAAAAACCTTATTTGTGCTGCAAATAATAATTTCAAACTAATTTGATACTGACCTCTGACATCCTGTGACATGATATTTATTTGAATTTACATAATCTCATGGATGTAACAGTAAATCTATTCAGCTCACAGATCAAGACTAAGCTGTAATGCAAGCAGAACTTTCACAAATGCTTGTAGGTCAATAAAATCATTACAAAACACTTACAAATCATTTATGTCTAATTTGTTAACATTAGCAAATGCATTGATAACACTTTATAATAACTGCACTCATTAGTAAAAAGTCAGTTCATGCTTTATAAAGCCTTGTCCCAATATTAATAGTCAGTAGTAAGCAGTTTATAAATACAGCTATAAATAGCTTGTTCTTGGTTTATAAGCACATTTATTAAAAAGGAGAGTAAAGGGTCAGTTATCTTCCTATGAAAAAATAAAATAAAAAAATAAATAAACAAACAACACAGATTGATACAGAACTCAGAAATGTTATTGTGGATTTATGATAAAATCAGCCTGTAAATGAATTCATACTCCTCCAAGAAGACACAAGTAGTTCACACCAAACTTTTTTAACATGAAGCCAATATACTGAAGATATTAAATTTCGAATGGGTTTAGTATACCTTAAATGGTGTGGCCATAGCAATTTATTAAAGTAACATAATAAAATACAATAGTTATTTTACTATATCTTTAAAATTTTTAATTCCAACTCTTCATAATTTTTTATATACGTAGAAGTCATCATTTGAAGAAAACACATTAAGTTTCATAGCTTTATCATTTTCAAGAGCCAGCATAAAATTAAAACTATCATAACATATAAATCAAGCTTGCAATTCTTAGTACCAATAATGGCCACCAGATGGAGCTATAGGATTACTTTTAAATAATTATTGTAGAAAAAAGTATGATTATAAAATAAATCATTTGATAAATCATTTATAGAAATCTTTCAAAGAAAAATAATATGAATTTTATGTATTTTACTGATAAAATGACCCTCACTTAATTAGAATAACAAGCTGAAGTATTGTGAACTGTATATTAAGAATAATTCTTTATAGGCTTTATGGACAGATACGTTTTGAGTGACTCTTGAAGGATCAGCACCACATCCTCTTTTACCACTGTTTAAATAATGTATCTTACAGTACAGGTGCGGATGAATTTTGAATGGCTTGAATGGTTTTGTCGTGGTGATTTTTTGAAATAACAATAAAAAAGTAACCAGTAAATGTCTTTTATTTTTTTAAGTGCAGCTTCTAAACACTTCAAAAAAATGTACACATAGAAGACAAGTCATTCTGAGGAAATATGCATGGTTTCATGACTATACAACACTATATGGATGACAGAAAATTAAAAAACTATCATACATCTGATGTCACTCTGTCCCTCTGTCACTGTGGGTAATGTGTCTGTGTGTGTGTGTGTGTGTGTGTGTGTTAAGTGAATTAGGTGTGAAACTATCAGGGAGCATTTAGTCTCCAGCGCCAACATTTTACAGAACTGCCACTTTCCTGGAGTCTCAGAATTACAATGTGTCAGGTTCTGAGAAATCAAAGATTCCAAAAAATGATTTAATTAGAATACCATGAAGTATTGTGAAATACTATATATTAAGACTTTATATATAGGCTTTATGAACAGATTAGAGTGACTCGTGAAGGACCAGCACCACCTCCTCTTGTCCGATGGTTTGAGGAATAAATTTTCCTGAATCCGGGATTAAGATTTAAGGAGCTCATTTTTATTCCACCTCCTTTCCTGAAAGTCTGTCTTGCAGAATTTACTAAAAATTTATCTTCACATTAATTCCTAATTATTTTGCAATTATTTTTGTCAGTTCTTCTTGACCTGTTTTTTTTTTCTTCTTCTTTTCTGACCTCATGACCCAGTCAGCATTTTTGTACAATGGTCAAGTCTTAACTTATCCATTTCTGTATTGCATTTGTGTTTGATATTTCTCATGGGTATTTCATAATTTTCGACTTTGAGTTAAAACAGTTTGAGTTAAAACTCTTTTTTAGCGCATTTCATCTGTAAAAGAAAACATGCCTAATAATTCTGCACACATGAATATAAGGAGTTTTTCTCTTCCAGCTTTCCTGGACTATTGTATAGCACTCATAAATGATTAAATAAAAAATAATGGTAGTTATTAAGATTGATATGGTTTGGAATTGGTAAAATGTGCTTGGAAAAAAATCACAATAAAACAATGTTTTAATGTTTAAGTTTGGAATATTAACTGACATGAATGAATGCTATATAAATATTGTTCATGTTAACATAATGTTTATAAATGAAATCTTATTGTAAAGTGTTACTAAATATATATATATATATATATATATATATATATATATATATATATATATATATATATATATATATATATTGTTCTGGGAATGTGATTTTAAAGTCTAGATGATTCGGATTAACCCTTTAACTGCCATATCCTTTAAAACCTCACTGCCAGAGGGATATTGTGAATGCACAGTTTACCTGATGCCACCGGGGTGGCGATGGCATTGGTGGCTTGAGCCTGCCATCGCCGCTTGCAGCTATATTTAGGGCTCAAGCCTGGAGGGCGAGAGCCCTATTGTTTTCCTTAGGATTATTATTATTATTATTATTTTTTTTTTATTCTTCTAATTTTTTTCTAAGGTTTTGGGGGCTTTTGGGGTCCTTAACATGCTCAAAAACTCTTGAAAATTGGCACACACCTTGGAACCTGCGGCCATTAGGGCCGGGCAGAGTCTGATACACGGGCGTGGCACAGGGGCTCTACAGCGCCCCCTGTAGTACCGAGGGCCATATATCATGCATACTTGCACGTATACATATGAAACTTGGTACATATATATAACTCATCAAACCAAACAACTTTCACACTGCATGTCATAAGCTCCGCCCAACAGGAAGTTGGCTATTTAGGGTTTTATGAAAAACACATGCTCTGGAATTTGATATACTCCTCTGAGGAACTCCACCCGTTCAACACAAAACTCGGTTAACACGATCTCAAGACATTGGGGATGCTAAATTGCGAAGAGATTTTTGATATCTCGAACGGTTTGCCCGTGGTGAGGCATTGAAATTATGGCGAGAAATGAGAAACAGGAAATGTATAATAACATCCACATACATTTGCTGAATCTGATCAAACTTAATTGGTTTGTTCGTTGTATGATACCGATCATATATATGTGACTATTAGGAGTCAAAGTTATAGCGCCACCAACTGGCAGCAGGAAGTGAATCATTTTCAGAACGCTTTGAATTCAGCATCTTATTTTTACTTGATTTGCTTCAAACTTCATCAGAATAATGACAAAACACGGCCGAAGAAAATCTGTTGTGGGGATATTTATATCTAATATAGTGTTGCCATGGCAACGTGTCAAACTTGAATGTTCTGTTCTGGTGATTTTTAGGCAGATAACTAGCTCAGATTTACATGAAACTCGAAACAGATATCAGTATTAAAGATAGCTAGACCATGGCAAAAGCTTTTAAAAGGGCGTGAAAGAGGCACTCTATAGCGCCACCTTTTGTCAAAAGTGGGGGGGTTAGTTTTAGCTACAGACACCAAACTTGGTACATAAATTGTTCTTATCAAGACGGACAACTTTCTAATTCGCAGTCATAAGCTACGATCAACAGGAAGTCGGCTATTTTGACTTAAATATTGATTTTTGGGAATTTTATTTTGTGAATTAATGCATACTCCTCCCAGGGGAAGTACACTATACACACCAAACTTTGTCTACATTAAGAAAAAACATTGAGGAACTTAAATTGCGAATGAATTTTGGATAGCTTGAACGGTTTTGTCGTGGTGATTTTTTGAAATAACAGTAAAAAGTGAAACATTAATCGTCTTTAAAACCTTTAAAAAACATTTTTCATTTAGAAAACTAGTGATTCTGAGGAAATATGCATAGTTTCATGACTTTACAGCACTGTATGAATAAAAGAAAATTAAAAAAACTGTCAGACATCTGATCTCACTCCAGTGTTAATTTCGTTGACTAAATATTTTCGTCATTATTTTCGTCACGAATATATTTTTGCCGACGAAAACGAAACGAAAACTAAAATAGAAGGCACTGATGGAGACTAAAACTATGACTAAATTGATTGACATTATCGTCAACGAATAAAGGACGAGACGAAAATATACTGTGACGAAAATCAAATCAGCAGACGGGAGAGATGCGAGGAATGAGCAAAAGAACCGGCAAAACAGAACAGACTGCATGAGAGAAGAGAACCAATCAGAGCCTGACTTATTGAGACGTGAAGCGGAGGTTTTCAGTTTTTATGAGCTCCCGGGAAGTCGGCATTCGAAGAGGTGATAGGGACTTTAAGCAACAGCCTCTGGTGGAACGGCAACGCCATTCTGGCGTTGTATTGCGCCTGCGCGAATTTAACTGCTACTTTGTGACGTTCTAATTTAACGGTCTACTACGGGAGAACAGCTGATTTGCCGGAGTCGCTACAACGTGAGAGGTTAGGTAAATAAATGTTATGTTTTTAGACTTATTTACATCATACAATATTAAAAACTCCTCTTCTGACAAAAGATTGTCATTTAACGCCAAAAGCAATCCTTCTCTTGCTTTTTTAAATTATATATTTTTTTGGATCTCAATAAATGAATTAATGCTGCGTTGCGCTGTTCTGTTTTACCGTTGCTTAGTGACTTTTACATTCTTGGCTACAGCGGTGTGACGGCAAACTTCCGGTCGCTGTAGCCGTTCCATTCGCAGCTGTTGCTTAAAGTCCCTACTGTCTAAAAGAGCGACAAAATGTCCACAGCTCACTTCACGTTTGACGACGAACAAAACAAAACAAAGTGTAAAGCACGCAGAGCGCTCATTCGTGGCAAGAACACAACCAATTTGAAAAGACATTTACAGACGAGCCACCTGGACATTTTCTCAAATGTAATTTCACAATGATGTTCTTTTGTTTATTGAGCTAAGCAAAATTGGAATAGTGCAGTGCGTAGATGTTGTAGCATTAAATATTACGAACTGAAAAGTACTGTAAAATAGCCCCTTCTTCAAATTAGATGCGACCACAATACTAATACGTAATATCATGATAAATACATTTGATTAATACTAATGTTTAGTATATTTTATAATGTTCTACTTGTTGACAATATCACAAATATTTCTATATTAGTCATGTGAAACATGAATGTTCACATCCTATCATTATACATACAAATCTAGCAATATTGTAGTATTTAAAACATACAATATTGCTAGACAAATGAATACCTTATAAAATCTTGTTACTTTTTTTATCCACCCAACTTATTAAATATTTACTTTAAATGTATGCACTTATTGTTCAGCTCAGCTGTAAGCTTTAAGGTCCTGGACCTAACGTTATTTTTCTTTTATTGATGGTCAATTGGCAGCTAGTTATTGTTTACATTATCATGACAGTGTTTGTTGCTGCATAAAAGCTTTTGAATCAAAATAAAGACACAGTTGTGTTGAAATAAAGTTGAATTTGTGTTTTATATATTTTGGTTAAGTTTGTTTCCTATACCAGCTGTAAAAAATTGTCTAGTAAATCTGTTCTTGATTTTAGTCTTATTTTAGTCGACTAAAATACCAAGCAATTTTAGTCGACTAAAATACCAAGCAATTTTAGTCGACTAAAATAAGACTAAAATTAAAACAAATCAGATGACTAAAACTTGACTAAAACTAAAAAGAATTATAGTCAAAAGACTAAGACTAAAACTTAATTAAAATTTCGTGTCAAAATTAACACTGTCTCACTCTGTCACTCTGTGTGAGGAATGTATGTGTGCTGACTGTGTGTGTGTGTGTGTGTGTGTGTGAGTGTGAGTGGGGGAGAGGTGTGAGGTGTGAGGTGAGTGGCAGACAAGACAGGGAGAGAGAGAGGGACTTAAACATCTCTTTAATCACCAGAAAAAAATATTATTTTAAATTGTTATTTTTTTGTTGTTGTTGCTAATTGTGCTGTTTTCATTACAGCTTAAGAAATATCTTAGGCCTTATCCTTTTCTGACAGTTTCAGGGATTAAAAAAATTCTAAAAATACTTATTTTAGCTGCAAATAATAATTTCAAACTCATTTGATACTGACCTCTGACACCCTGTGACATGACATTTATTTGAATTTACATAATCTCATGGATGTAACAGTAAAACTGTTCAGCTCACAGATGAAGACTAAGCTCTGATGCAAGCAGAACTATTTTACAAATGCTTAAAGGTTAATGAAATCATAACAAAACACTTTTAAATTATTTAAGGATTTGGTAACACTTTAAAATAATGTCTTAATTGTTAACATTAGTAAATGCATTGGTAACACTTCATAATAGCTGCACTCCTAGCTAAGCATTAGTAAATAGCCAGTTCATGCTTTATATATCCTTCTCCCAAAATTAATATTTTAGTAAGCATTTTATAAATACAGCTATAATTAAATTGTTCATAGTTTATATGCACATTTATTTTGAGGAGATTAAAGGCTGTTATCTTCCAAAATAAAAAATTTATAAATAAATAAAAATAAACAAACACAGAACTAAAAAGGGAATCATTAATTGGCTTGTATTTTTAAATTGCAGCTTCCAAACATTTCAAAGCATTTTTTCATACAGAGATCAAATCATTCTGAGGAAATATGCATAGTTTCACGACTTTACAACACTGTATGGACAACAGAAAATGTAAAAACTGTCAGACTTCTTAACTAACATGATCTCACTCTGGCCACTCTGTCTGTGTGAGGGAAGGGAGGGGAAGAGGGAGAGGGAGAGGGAGAGGGAGAGGGAGGGGGAGTGTGAGGGGGTTGGTGACTGACTGCATTTTTGGTGACTGACAGTGTGTGTGAATTGTAGGGAGGGGAGGGGCTATCTGGCAGAGAGAGAGACAGAGAGAGAGAGAGAGAGAGAGACCTAATCATCTCTTTAATCATCAGGGGAAAAAAATCAGTATTTTAAATGTTTATTGTTTTTGTTGTTGCTAATGGTGGTGTTTTTTTCCCTTTCATTACAGCTTAAGAAATATCTTAGGCCTTATCCTTTTGTGACAGTTTTAGGGATTTAAAAACATCCTAAGAATCCTTATTTGTGCTGCAAATAATAATTTCAAACTCATTTGATACTGACCTATGACATCCTGTGACATGACATGACATTTATCTGAATTTAAGAGTTATGAATCTACATCCGTCTGCATGGACTCTTGTTTGTAGGTGTTCTAAACTTGCTTACTCCTATTATCAATGGCAACGGCATTGGAAAGCCAGTACATTATATACATACATACACACACACATATATATATATATATATATATATATATATATATATATATATATATATATATATATATATATATATATATATATATGTATATATATATATTGCATTTGTTTACATTTCATTTTTGTAAATAACTTAATTTATAAATGATAAAAAGATCCTTAAAAAAGTATGAAAATACAATGATTGAACTTTATAGATGTGCTCAAGAACAAAACATTTATAGCTGTATTTATTAACTGCTTAATAATGCATATTAAAGGAGTGCTATTATGTTGTTTCACACTTTCAACTTTAGTTAGTCTGTAATGTTGCTGTTTCAGCATAAAAAAGTTCTGCAAAGATTCAAAGCTCAAAGTCCAATTCAATAGGATAATTTTATTTAACAAAAGTCACATTTTAGACAAAAACAACGAACAACTTGTTTGGACTACAACAAATATTTTCCAGGACTTGTGATATCACAAATACGGATGAATGGGATGTGAATTGGTTGAGCTGCACTAGAAAAGGCAATGAGTGTGATATATACGTAGTTGACCATGAAGACTGGAAAAGAAAAAAACTCTGTATATTCAGGTGTGAAGAATTATTAGCCATTTTTCCTTTACTGATAAAATGAGTCAAAAACAAAGGTTTAACTCAGACTGAAAATCCAAAATTATTAGATCCCCATGAGAAATATTCAAAATAAGTACAGTACTGTAATTGCAGAGTTAAGACATGACCACTGGACAGTAAAATGCTTACTGGGTCACAGGGGTCAGAAAAAAACAAGTGGAGAAGAACAGAAACACATTAACTGGAAAATAATTAAGAATTAAAGTGAAGAATTAGGTGTGAAACTATCAGGGAGCATTTAGTCTACAGTACCACCATTTTTCAGAGATGCAACTTTCCTGGAGTCTCCAGAATTACAAAGTGTCAGGTTCTGAAAGACTTAAAAGATCCCAAAAATGACTTAATTAGAATAGCATGAAATATTGTGAAATACTATATATTGAGACTTTATATATAGGCTTTATGAACAGATGGGTTCTGAGTGACTCTTGTACGACGCTTTGAGGAATATATCTTCCAGAATCTAGCATTAGATTTAGGAGCTTATTTTTATTCCATCTCCTATCCTGAAAAGTCTGTCTTGCAGAATTTACTAAAAATTAATATTCACATTAATTCTTAATTCTTTTGCAAATCTTTTTGTCATTTTTTCACCAAATTTTTTTTCTTCTTCTGCCCCCGTGACCCAGTCACCATTTTTTGTCCAATGGTCAAGTCTTAACCTAATTATTGTTAATTATCTTAAAATAATTATTGTTCATGTTAACATAGTTAATGTTTATGAATTAAATATTTTTGTAATGTGTAACTAAAGTTATATAGATTGTTCTGTGAATGTGATTTCAAAGTCTCAAAAGATTCGGATTAACCCTTTAACTGCCGTATCCATTAAAACCTGACTGCCAGAGGGCTATTGTCAATGCATGTGCCCGCTGGGCACAATTTACCTGATGCCACAGAGGTGGTGTTGCACTGATGGCTTGAGCCCGCCATCGCTGCTTGCAGCTATATTTATTATTATTAGGGCTCAAGCCCAAAGGGCGAGAGGCCTATTGTTCCCCTAAGGATTATTTAGGGCTCAAGCCTGGAGGGCGAGAGCCCTATTGTTTTCCTTAGGATTATTTGTTATTATTATTAGGGCTCAAGCCTGGAGGGCGAGAGCCCTATTGTTTTCCTTAGGATTATTTGTTATTATTATTATTATTATTATTATTTATTATTATTATTTTTCTTCAAGGTTTCGGGGGCTTTTGGGGCCCTTAACATGCTTAAAAAGTCTTGAAAATTGGCACACACATTGGAACCTGCGGCCATTAGGGCCGGGCAGAGACTGATACACGGGCGTGGCACAGGGGCTCTACAGCGCCCCCTGGAATATGGAGGGCCATATATCATACATACTTGCACATAGACATACGAAACTCGGTACACATATAGAACTCATCAATACAAACAACTTTCGTATTGCATATCATAGGCTCCGCCCAACAGGAAGTTGGCTATTTGGGGTTTATTATTCATATTTGTCGTCAAAGTTGTGGGGGCTTTTGGGGTCCTTAACATACTCAAAAACTCTTGAAAATTTGCGCACACTTTGGAATCTGTGGCCTGAAGGAGCCTGCAGAGGCTGAGACCTGGGCGTGGCACAGGGGCTCTACGGCGCCCCCTGGATCACAGTTATAAATGTTGATGTATAGCTCACACATACTTGCACGTATTAATATGAAACTCAGTACACATATAGATCTCATCGTGCTGAACAACTTTCGTATTGCATATCATAGGCTCCGCCCAACAGGAAGTCAGCTATTTAGAGTTATGTAAAAAGCGCATGCTCTGGAATTTGAAATACTTGTCATAGGTTTTTTACTCGATTGCCGCCAAACTCGGTCAACATGATCTCAAGACATTGGGGATGAAAAATTGCCAGGGGATTTTTGATATCTCAAACGGTTTGCTCGTGGCGAGGCTTTGAAATTATGGCGAGAAATGAGAAACAGGAAGTGTCTAATACCATCCACATACATTTCCTAATTTTAATCAAACTTCATCAGATTATTCATTGTATGATGTCGATCGCATATATGTGACTATTAGGAGTCAAAGTTATAGCGCCACCAAGTGGCAGCAGGAAGTGTGTCATTTTCAAAATGCTTTGAATTCAGCATCTTATTTTTACTCGATTTGCTTCAAACTTCATCAGAATAATGTTAAAACACAGCCGATATAAATCTGCTGGGGGGATATTGATATCTAAAAATATTGTTGCCGTGGCAACATGTCAAACTGGAATACTTCTCAGGTGATTTTGAGGCATATAACATGCTTAGAATTTCATCAAACTCAGAACACATATCAGTATTAGTGACAGCTAGACACTGGCAAAATTTCATAAGAGGGCGTGGAAGAGGCACTCTATAGCGCCACCTTTTGTCAAAAGTGGGGGGGTTAGTTTTAGCTACAGACACCAAACTCAGTACAAAAATTGTTCTTATCAAGACGGACAACTTTCTAATTCACAGTCATCAGCTACGACCAACAGGAAGTCGGCTATTTTGATTTGAATGTGGATTGTTTTTTACATTTCGCTGTGAATTAATGCATACTGCTCAGAGGAGAGTAACACTATAAACACCAAACTTGGTGTACATGTTGAAAAAACATTGAGGAACTTAAATTGTGAATGGGTTTTGGATAGCTTGGATGGTTTTGTCGTGGGGATTTTTTAAAATGACAATAAAGATGGAATTATTAATTTTCCTGCATTTTTAAATTCCAAACACTTCAAAACCTTTTTTCATAAAGAAAAAAAGTTATTCTGAGTAAATATGCATAGTTTCATGACTTTACAACACTGTATGGATAACAGAAAATTAAAAAACTGTCAGACATCTCATCTCACTCTGTCCATCTGTTTGAGTGTGTGTGCTTAGACTTCCATTGTCTGAGAGAAATAGCGCCCCTACAGGTGCAGTTACCGGAATTAAAAAGGGAGGAGACTGTCTTTTGGTTTCGATTTTAAATCGGTTAAAATACAAATAAATACTTGGATTTAATTCACACTGACAAGCTAAACCAACATATATGATTATTATAAGGTCAGGGCTCATTAATAATTGATGTGTGGTCAGTGATACGTGAGAAACACGAGAGATGAATCACCGCTCTGAGCAGGAGCGTGTGGAATGATGAGCTCAGAAAAAAACGAGTTTATTCTTGTTTTATAGCTATTAAAAATAAAGTATTGCAGCGATATCACACAATTCACCAATTAGAGCACACCAAGAGCTAAATTAAGATGTTTTTGAACTGTTTGTGTGAAAATGAAATATTCGCGGCTGCCTATATGAAATCACTGCCTCCGATCAGCGCGCACAGTGTCACAAGTTCAAAACAAACGAATTTATTCTTGTTTAAGAGCTTTTCAAAATAAATTATTGCCATAAATGCACACAATACATCCATTATAACACTACACGAGCTAAATGCAGGTGTTTGTGACCCGTTTAAGTGTGCAAGACTATTTGAAAGCGCGACTGGCAGAATAACATCTCTCTCGAGCTGCAGGATTCTGCCTTTCGTCGTAAGAACGAACACATCACGGACAAGATTATTTCAAAATACATAATAGCTTGGCTAATATAAACGAAAACAGCCACGTGAACATAAACTGTTGAGAAATAAATCTGAAGTGGATCTACTGGATTTTAATATTAAGTGACCGCATATACCAGCTGCTTCTGTCTTCAATTTTAATCTATATAAAAAATTAAACTCATTCATCTTGGCTGCTTTTTTAATGTGTGTACGTATTTATTTATTATTTTGCTCTAACAAGACTTAATCTATATTTAATTAAATCAATTACATTTGATTTTACATTTGATTTGTCCATTTCTGCATCTAAACGCCTAAAAACCTAAAACATGCTCTATTATACTATTGTTAGCAATTTCTTTATCGTCCAATTTATCTGGTGTACACACTTTATTTTCATAATAAACTCGTTTGTTAGATTATACACAGTTATAGTGGTCTATAATAAATATTGACAGGTTTTATTCAAGCTGTTTAGAATGATTGCCATAGGCTAATTTTTAAAAATGTAAATCCCAAAAAAAAAAAAAAAAAAATGTAAATAAATAAAAAACATTGGAAAAGAATAACTTGTACTTTTTTATACATTTTGTATAGTTTCATAGTTTATGCATTATAGTTATAAAAACAAACAAATTTAGCCACTCACATAGAAATCTTAGGCCTTATCCTTTTCTGACAGTTTTAGGGATTTTTAAAAATCCTAAAAAACCTTATTTGTGCTGCAAATAATAATTTCAAACTAATTTGATACTGACCTCTGACATCCTGTGACATGATATTTATTTGAATTTACATAATCTCATGGATGTAACAGTAAATCTGTTCAGCTCACAGATCAAGACTAAGCTGTAATGCAAGCAGAACTTTCACAAATGCTTTTAGGTCAATAAAATCATTACAAAACACTTACAAATCATTTAAGGGATTTGATAACACTGTAAAATAATGTCTAATTTGTTAACATTAGCAAATGCATTGATAACACTTTATAATAACTGCACTCATTAGTAAATAGTCAGTTCATGCTTCATAAAGCCTTGTCCCAATATTAATAGTCAGTAGTAAGCAGTTTATAAATACAGCTATAAATAGCTCATTTATTAAAAAGGAGAGTAAAGGGTCAGTTATCTTCCTATGAAAAATAAAAAAATAAAAATAAACAAACAACAACACTGATTGATACAGAACTCAGAAATGTTATTGTGGATTTATGATAAACTCAGCCTGTAAATGAATTCATTCTCCTCCAAGAAGACACAAGTAGTTCACACCAAACTTTTTTAACATGAAGCCATATACTGAAGATGTTAAATTGCGAATGGGTTTAGGATACCTTAAATGGTGTGGCCATAGAGATTTATTAAAGTAACATAAAAAAATACCATAGTTATTTTACTATATCTTTAAAATTTTTAATTCCAACTCTTCATAATTTTTTATATACCTAGAAGTCATCATTTGAAGGAAGCACAGTAAGTTTCATAGCTTTATCATTTTCAAGAGCCAGCATAAAATTAAAACTATCATAACATATAAATCAAGCTGGCAATTCTTAGTACCAATAATGGCCACCAGATGGAGCTATAGGATCACTTTTAAATAATTATTGTAGAAACAAGTATGATTTAAATCATTTATAGAAATCTTTCAAAGAAAAATAATATGAATTTTATGTATTTTACTGATAAAATGACCCTCACTTAATTAGAACAACATGCTGAAGTATTGTGAACTGTATATTAAGAATAATTCTTTATAGGCTTTATGGACAGATAAGTTTTGAGTGACTCTTGAAGGATCAGCACCACATCCTCTTTTACCACTGTTTAAAGAATGTATCTTACAGTACAGGTGCGGATGAATTTTGAATAGCTTGAATGGTTTTGTCGTGGTGATTTTTTGAAATAACAGTAAAAAAGTAACCAGTAAATGTCTTTTATTTTTTTAAGTGCAGCTTCTAAACACTTCAAAAAAATGTACACATAGAAGACAAGTCATTCTGAGGAAATATGCATAGTTTCATGACTATACAACACTATATGGATGATAGAAAATTAAAAAACTATCATACATCTGATGTCACTCTGTCCCTCTGTCACTGTGGGTAATGTGTGTGTGTGTGTGTGTGTGTGTGTGTGTGTGTGTGTGTGTGTGTGTTAAGTGAATTAGGTGTGAAACTATCAGGGAGCATTTAGTCTCCAGCGCCAACATTTTACAGAACTGCCACTTTCCTGGAGTCTCAGAATTACTCGGTGTCAGGTTCTGAGAGATCTAAGATTCCAAAAAATGATTTGATTAGAATACCATGAAGTATTGTGAAATACTATATATTAAGACTTTATATATAGGCTTTATGAACAGATTAGAGTGACTCATGAAGGACCAGCACCACCTCCTCTTGTCCGATGGTTTGAGGAATATATCTTCCAGAATCCGGGATTAAGATTTAGGAGCTCATTTTTATTCCACCTCCTTTCCTGAAAGTCTGTCTTGCAGAATTGACTAAAAATTAATCTTCACATTAATTCCTAATTATTTTGCAATTATTTTTGTCAGTTCTTCTTGACCTGTTTTTTTTTTCTTCTTCTTTTCTGACCTCATGACCCAGTCAGCATTTTTGTACAATGGTCAAGTCTTAACTTATCCATTTCTGTATTGCATTTGTGTTTGATATTTCTCATGGGTATTTCATAATTTTCGACTTTGAGTTAAAACAGTTTGAGTTAAAACTCTTTTTTAGCGCATTTCATCTGTAAAAGAAAACAGCCTAATAATTCTGCACATGAATATAAGGAGTTTTTCTCTTCCAGCTTTCCTGGACTATTGTATAGCACTCATAAATGATTAAATAAAAAATAATGGTAGTTATTAAGATTGATATGGTTTGGAATTGGTAAAATGTGCTTGGAAAAAAATCACAATAAAACAATGTTTTCATGTTTAAGTTTGGAATATTAAATGACATAAATTAATGCTATATAAATATTGTTCATGTTAACATAATGTTTATAAATGAAATCTTATTGTAAAGTGTTACTAAATATATATATATATATGTTTGGGGAATATATATATATATATTGTTCTGTGAATGTGATTTTAAAGTCTAGATGATTCGGATTAACCCTTTAACCGCCATATCCTTTAAAACGTCACTGCCAGAGGGATATTGTGAATGCATGTGCCCGCTGGGCACAGTTTACCTGATGCCACCGGGGTGGCGATGGCATTGGTGGCTTGAGCCCGCCATCGCTGCTTGCAGCTATATTTAGGGCTCAAGCCTGGAGGGCGAGAGCCCTATTGTTTTCCTTAGGATTATTTGTTATTATTATTATTATTATTATTATTATTTATTATTATTATTTTTCTTCAAGGTTTCGGGGGCTTTTGGGGCCCTTAACATGCTTAAAAAGTCTTGAAAATTGGCACACACATTGGAACCTGCGGCCATTAGGGCCGGGCAGAGACTGATACACGGGCGTGGCACAGGGGCTCTACAGCGCCCCCTGGAATATGGAGGGCCATATATCATACATACTTGCACATAGACATACGAAACTCGGTACACATATAGAACTCATCAATACAAACAACTTTCGTATTGCATATCATAGGCTCCGCCCAACAGGAAGTTGGCTATTTGGGGTTTATTATTCATATTTGTCGTCAAAGTTGTGGGGGCTTTTGGGGTCCTTAACATACTCAAAAACTCTTGAAAATTTGCGCACACTTTGGAATCTGTGGCCTGAAGGAGCCTGCAGAGGCTGAGACCTGGGCGTGGCACAGGGGCTCTACGGCGCCCCCTGGATCACAGTTATAAATGTTGATGTATAGCTCACACATACTTGCACGTATTAATATGAAACTCAGTACACATATAGATCTCATCGTGCCGAACAACTTTCGTATTGCATATCATAGGCTCCGCCCAACAGGAAGTCAGCTATTTAGAGTTATGTAAAAAGCGCATGCTCTGGAATTTGAAATACTTGTCATAGGTTTTTTACTCGATTGCCGCCAAACTCGGTCAACATGATCTCAAGACATTGGGGATGAAAAATTGCCAGGGGATTTTTGATATCTCAAACGGTTTGCTCGTGGCGAGGCTTTGAAATTATGGCGAGAAATGAGAAACAGGAAGTGTCTAATACCATCCACATACATTTCCTAATTTTAATCAAACTTCATCAGATTATTCATTGTATGATGTCGATCGCATATATGTGACTATTAGGAGTCAAAGTTATAGCGCCACCAAGTGGCAGCAGGAAGTGTGTCATTTTCAAAATGCTTTGAATTCAGCATCTTATTTTTACTCGATTTGCTTCAAACTTCATCAGAATAATGTTAAAACACAGCCGATATAAATCTGCTGGGGGGATATTGATATCTAAAAATATTGTTGCCGTGGCAACATGTCAAACTGGAATACTTCTCAGGTGATTTTGAGGCATATAACATGCTTAGAATTTCATCAAACTCAGAACACATATCAGTATTAGTGACAGCTAGACACTGGCAAAATTTCATAAGAGGGCGTGGAAGAGGCACTCTATAGCGCCACCTTTTGTCAAAAGTGGGGGGGTTAGTTTTAGCTACAGACACCAAACTCAGTACAAAAATTGTTCTTATCAAGACGGACAACTTTCTAATTCACAGTCATCAGCTACGACCAACAGGAAGTCGGCTATTTTGATTTGAATGTGGATTGTTTTTTACATTTAGCTGTGAATTAATGCATACTGCTCAGAGGAGAGTAACACTATACACACCAAACTTGGTGTACATGTTGAAAAAACATTGAGGAACTTAAATTGTGAATGGGTTTTGGATAGCTTGGATGGTTTTGTCGTGGGGATTTTTTAAAATGACAATAAAGATGGAATTATTAATTTTCCTGCATTTTTAAATTCCAAACACTTCAAAACCTTTTTTCATAAAGAAAAAAAGTTATTCTGAGTAAATATGCATAGTTTCATGACTTTACAACACTGTATGGATAACAGAAAATTAAAAAACTGTCAGACATCTCATATCACTCTGTCCCTCTGTTTGAGTGTGTGTGCTTAGACTTCCATTGTCTGAGAGAAATAGCGCCCCTACAGGTGCAGTTACCGGAATAAAAAAGGGAGGAGACTGTCTTTTGGTTTCGATTTTAAATCGGTTAAAATACAAATAAATACTTGGATTTAATTCACACTGACAAGCTAAACCAACATATATGATTATTATAAGGTCAGGGCTCATTAATAATTGATGTGTGGTCAGTGATACGTGAGAAACACGAGAGATGAATCACCGCTCTGAGCAGGAGCGTGTGGAATGATGAGCTCAGAAAAAAACGAGTTTATTCTTGTTTTATAGCTATTAAAAATAAAGTATTGCAGCGATATCACACAATTCACCAATTAGAGCACACCAAGAGCTAAATTAAGATGTTTTTGAACTGTTTGTGTGAAAATGAAATATTCGCGGCTGCCTATATGAAATCACTGCCTCCGATCAGCGCGCACAGTGTCACAAGTTCAAAACAAACGAATTTATTCTTGTTTAAGAGCTTTTCAAAATAAATTATTGCCATAAATGCACACAATACATCCATTATAACACTACACGAGCTAAATGCAGGTGTTTGTGACCCGTTTAAGTGCGCAAGACTATTTGAAAGCGCGACTGGCAGAATAACATTATCTCTCGAGCTGCAGGATTCTGCCTTTCGTCGTAAGAACGAACACATCACGGACAAGATTATTTCAAAATACATAATAGCTTGGCTAATATAAACGAAAACAGCCACGTGAACATAAACTGTTGAGAAATAAATCTGAAGTGGATCTACTGGATTTTAATATTAAGTGACCGCATATACCAGCTGCTTCTGTCTTCAATTTTAATCTATATAAAAAATTAAACTCATTCATCTTGGCTGCTTTTTTAATGTGTGTACGTATTTATTTATTATTTTGCTCTAACAAGACTTAATCTATATTTAATTAAATCAATTACATTTGATTTTACATTTGATTTGTCCATTTCTGCATCTAAACGCCTAAAAACCTAAAACATGCTCTATTATACTATTGTTAGCAATTTCTTTATCGTCCAATTTATCTGGTGTACACACTTTATTTTCATAATAAACTCGTTTGTTAGATTATACACAGTTATAGTGGTCTATAATAAATATTGACAGGTTTTATTCAAGCTGTTTAGAATGATTGCCATAGGCTAATTTTTAAAAATGTAAATCCCAAAAAAAAAAAAAAAAAAATGTAAATAAATAAAAAACATTGGAAAAGAATAACTTGTACTTTTTTATACATTTTGTATAGTTTC
The DNA here is from genome assembly GCF_003368295.1 of Carassius auratus. Taxonomy (NCBI): domain Eukaryota; kingdom Metazoa; phylum Chordata; class Actinopteri; order Cypriniformes; family Cyprinidae; genus Carassius; species Carassius auratus. The sequence continues at coordinate 25,972 of NW_020525917.1, forward strand.
ATAGTTTATGCATTATAGTTATAAAAACAAACAAATTTAGCCACTCACATAGAAATCTTAGGCCTTATCCTTTTCTGACAGTTTTAGGGATTTTTAAAAATCCTAAAAAACCTTATTTGTGCTGCAAATAATAATTTCAAACTAATTTGATACTGACCTCTGACATCCTGTGACATGATATTTATTTGAATTTACATAATCTCATGGATGTAACAGTAAATCTGTTCAGCTCACAGATCAAGACTAAGCTGTAATGTAAGCAGAACTTTCACAAATGCTTTTAGGTCAATAAAATCATTACAAAACACTTACAAATCATTTAAGGGATTTGATAACACTGTAAAATAATGTCTAATTTGTTAACATTAGCAAATGCATTGATAACACTTTATAATAACTGCACTCATTAGTAAATAGTCAGTTCATGCTTCATAAAGCCTTGTCCCAATATTAATAGTCAGTAGTAAGCAGTTTATAAATACAGCTATAAATAGCTCATTTATTAAAAAGGAGAGTAAAGGGTCAGTTATCTTCCTATGAAAAATAAAAAAATAAAAATAAACAAACAACAACACTGATTGATACAGAACTCAGAAATGTTATTGTGGATTTATGATAAACTCAGCCTGTAAATGAATTCATTCTCCTCCAAGAAGACACAAGTAGTTCACACCAAACTTTTTTAACATGAAGCCATATACTGAAGATGTTAAATTGCGAATGGGTTTAGGATACCTTAAATGGTGTGGCCATAGAGATTTATTAAAGTAACATAAAAAAATACCATAGTTATTTTACTATATCTTTAAAATTTTTAATTCCAACTCTTCATAATTTTTTATATACCTAGAAGTCATCATTTGAAGGAAGCACAGTAAGTTTCATAGCTTTATCATTTTCAAGAGCCAGCATAAAATTAAAACTATCATAACATATAAATCAAGCTGGCAATTCTTAGTACCAATAATGGCCACCAGATGGAGCTATAGGATCACTTTTAAATAATTATTGTAGAAACAAGTATGATTTAAATCATTTATAGAAATCTTTCAAAGAAAAATAATATGAATTTTATGTATTTTACTGATAAAATGACCCTCACTTAATTAGAACAACATGCTGAAGTATTGTGAACTGTATATTAAGAATAATTCTTTATAGGCTTTATGGACAGATAAGTTTTGAGTGACTCTTGAAGGATCAGCACCACATCCTCTTTTACCACTGTTTAAAGAATGTATCTTACAGTACAGGTGCGGATGAATTTTGAATAGCTTGAATGGTTTTGTCGTGGTGATTTTTTGAAATAACAGTAAAAAAGTAACCAGTAAATGTCTTTTATTTTTTTAAGTGCAGCTTCTAAACACTTCAAAAAAATGTACACATAGAAGACAAGTCATTCTGAGGAAATATGCATAGTTTCATGACTATACAACACTATATGGATGATAGAAAATTAAAAAACTATCATACATCTGATGTCACTCTGTCCCTCTGTCACTGTGGGTAATGTGTGTGTGTGTGTGTGTGTGTGTGTGTGTGTGTGTGTGTGTGTTAAGTGAATTAGGTGTGAAACTATCAGGGAGCATTTAGTCTCCAGCGCCAACATTTTACAGAACTGCCACTTTCCTGGAGTCTCAGAATTACTCGGTGTCAGGTTCTGAGAGATCTAAGATTCCAAAAAATGATTTGATTAGAATACCATGAAGTATTGTGAAATACTATATATTAAGACTTTATATATAGGCTTTATGAACAGATTAGAGTGACTCGTGAAGGACCAGCACCACCTCCTCTTGTCCGATGGTTTGAGGAATATATCTTCCAGAATCCGGGATTAAGATTTAGGAGCTCATTTTTATTCCACCTCCTTTCCTGAAAGTCTGTCTTGCAGAATTGACTAAAAATTAATCTTCACATTAATTCCTAATTATTTTGCAATTATTTTTGTCAGTTCTTCTTGACCTGTTTTTTTTTTCTTCTTCTTTTCTGACCTCATGACCCAGTCAGCATTTTTGTACAATGGTCAAGTCTTAACTTATCCATTTCTGTATTGCATTTGTGTTTGATATTTCTCATGGGTATTTCATAATTTTCGACTTTGAGTTAAAACAGTTTGAGTTAAAACTCTTTTTTAGCGCATTTCATCTGTAAAAGAAAACAGCCTAATAATTCTGCACATGAATATAAGGAGTTTTTCTCTTACAGCTTTCCTGGACTATTGTATAGCACTCATAAATGATTAAATAAAAAATAATGGTAGTTATTAAGATTGATATGGTTTGGAATTGGTAAAATGTGCTTGGAAAAAAATCACAATAAAACAATGTTTTAATGTTTAAGTTTGGAATATTAACTGACATAAATTAATGCTATATAAATATTGTTCATGTTAACATAATGTTTATAAATGAAATCTTATTGTAAAGTGTTACTAAATATATATATATATATGTTTGGGGAATATATATATATATTGTTCTGTGAATGTGATTTTAAAGTCTAGATGATTCGGATTAACCCTTTAACCGCCATATCCTTTAAAACGTCACTGCCAGAGGGATATTGTGAATGCATGTGCCCGCTGGGCACAGTTTACCTGATGCCACCGGGGTGGCGATGGCATTGGTGGCTTGAGCCCGCCATCGCTGCTTGCAGCTATATTTATTATTATTATTATTTTTCTTCAAGGTTTCGGGGGCTTTTGGGGCCCTTAACATGCTTAAAAAGTCTTGAAAATTGGCACACACATTGGAACCTGCGGCCATTAGGGCCGGGCAGAGACTGATACACGGGCGTGGCACAGGGGCTCTACAGCGCCCCCTGGAATATGGAGGGCCATATATCATACATACTTGCACGTAGACGTACGAAACTCGGTACACATATAGAATCTCATCAATACAAACAACTTTCGTATTGCATATCATAGGCTCCGCCCAACAGGAAGTTGGCTATTTAGGGTTTATTATTCATATTTGTCGTCAAAGTTGTGGGGGCTTTTGGGGTCCTTAACATACTCAAAAACTCTTGAAAATTTGCGCACACTTTGGAATCTGTGGCCTTTAGGAGCCTGCAGAGGCTGGGACCCGGGCGTGGCACAGGGGCTCTACGGCGCCCCCTGGAACACAGTCAGAAATGTTGATGTATAGCTCACACATACTTGCACATATTCATATGAAACTCAGTACACATATAGATCTCATCGTGCCGAACAACTTTCGTATTGCATGTCATAGGCTCCGCCCAACAGGAAGTCAGCTATTTAGAGTTATGTAAAAAGCGCATGCTCTGGAATTTGAAATACTTGTCATAGGTTTTTTACTCGATTGCCGCCAAACTCGGTCAACATGATCTCAAGACATTGGGGATGAAAAATTGCCAGGGGATTTTTGATATCTCGAACGGTTTGCTCGTGGCGAGGCGTTGAAATTATGGCGAGAAATGAGAAACAGGAAGTGTCTAATACCATCCACATACATTTCCTGATTTTAATCAAACTTCATCAGATTATTCGTTGTATGATGTCGATCGCATATATGTGACTATTAGGAGTCAAAGTTATAGCGCCACCAACTGGCAGCAGGAAGTGTGTCATTTTCAAAATGCTTTGAATTCAGCATCTTATTTTTACTCGATTTGCTTCAAACTTCATCAGAATAATGTTAAAACACAGCCGATATAAATCTGCTAGGGGGATATTGATATCTAAAAATATTGTTGCCGTGGCAACATGTCAAACTGGAATACTTCTCAGGTGATTTTGAGGCATATAACATGCTTAGAATTTCATCAAACTCAGAACACATATCAGTATTTATGATAACTAGACACTGGCAAAAGTTCATAAGAGGGCGTGGAAGAGGCACTCTATAGCGCCACCTTTTGTCAAAAGTGGGGGGGTTAGTTTTAGCTACAGACACCAAACTCGGTACAAAAATTGTTCTTATCAAGACGGACAACTTTCTAATTCACAGTCATCAGCTACGATCAACAGGAAGTCAGCTATTTTGATTTGAATGTGGATTTTTTTTACATTTAGCTGTGAATTAATGCATACTGCTCAGAGGAGAGTAACACTATACACACCAAACTTTGTCTACATGATGCCAAAACATTTTAAACAACTTAAATTGCCAATGGATTTTGGATAGCTTGAACGGTTTTGTCGTGGTGATTTTTTTAAATGACAGTAAAATGGAATTATTAATTGTCCTGCATTTTTAAATTCCAAACACTTCAAAACCTTTTTTCATACAGAAAAAAAGTCATTCTGAGTAAATATGGATAGTTTCACGACTTTACAACACTGTATGGATAACAGAAAATTAAAAAACTGTCAGACATCTCATCTCACTCTGTCCCTCTGTTTGAGTATATGTGCTTCAGACTTCCATTGTCTGAGAGAAATGCGCCCCTACAGGTGCAATTACCGGAAAGGGGGAGACTCTTTTAGTTTCACTTTTAAATCGGTTAAAAATACAAATAAATACTTGGATTTAATTCACACTGACAAGCTAAACCAACATATATGATTATTATCAGGTCAGGGCTCATTAATAATTGATGTGTGGTCAGTGATACGTGAGAAACACGAGAGATGAATCACCGCTCTGAGCATGAGCGTGTGGAATGATGAGCTCAGAAAAAACGAGTTTATTCTTGTTTTATAGCTATTAAAAATAAAGTATTGCAGCGATATCACACAATTCACCAATTAGAACACACCAAGAGCTAAATTAAGATGTTTTTGAACTGTTTGTGTGAAAATGAAATATTTGCGGCTGCCTATCTGAAATCACTGCCTCCGATCAGCGCGTACAGTGTCACAGTTCAAAACTAACGAATTTATTCTTGTTTAAGAGCTTTTTAAAATAAATTATTGCCATAAATGCACACAATACATCCATTATAACACAACACGAGCTAAATGCAGGTGTTTGTGACCCGTTTAAGTGTGCAAGACTATTTGAAAGCGCGACTGGCAGAATAACATATCTCTCGAGCTGCAGGATTCTGCCTTTCGTCGTACGAACGAACACATCACGGACAAGATTATTTCAAAATACATAATAGCTTGGCGAATATAAACGAAAACAGCCACGTGGACATAAACTGTTAAGAAATAAATCTGAAGTGGATCTACTGGATTTGAATATTAAGTGACCGGCATATACCAGCTGCTTCTGTCTTCAAATTTTAATCTATTATAAAAATTTAACGTCATTCATGCTTGGCTGCTTTTTTAATATGTGTACGTATTTATTTATTATTTTGCTCTAACAAGGACTTAATCTATATTTAATTAAATCAATTACATTTTATTTTACATTTGATTTGTCCATTTCTGCATCTAAACGCCTAAAAACCTAAAACATGCTCTAATTATACTATTGTTAGCAATTTCTTTATCGTCCAATTTATCTGGTGTACACTTTTTATTTTCATAATAAACTTGTTTGTTAGATTATACACAGTTACAGTGGTCTATAATAAATATTAACAGGTTTATTCAAGCTGTTTAGAATGATTGCCGTAGGCTAATTTTTTTAAATGTAAATCCAAAAAAAAAAAAAAAAATAAATAAATAAAAACATTGGAAAAGAATAACTTTGTACTTTTTTATACATTTTGTATAATTTCATAGTTTATGCATTATAGTTATAAAAACAAATAAATTTAGCCACTCACATAGAAATCTTAGGCCTTATCCTTTTCTGACAGTTTTAGGGATTTTAAAAATCCTAAAAACCTTATTTGTGCTGCAAATAATAATTTCAAACTAATTTGATACTGACCTCTGACATCCTGTGACATGATATTTATTTGAATTTACATAATCTCATGGATGTAACAGTAAATCTGTTCAGCTCACAGATCAAGACTAAGCTGTAATGCAAGCAGAACTTTCACAAATGCTTGTAGGTCAATAAAATCATTACAAAACACTTACAAATCATTTAAGGGATTTGATAACACTGTAAAATAATGTCTAATTTGTTAACATTAGCAAATGCATTGATAACACTTTATAATAACTGCACTCATTAGTAAATAGTCAGTTCATGCCTTTATAAAGCCTTGTCCCAATATTAATAGTCAGTAGTAAAGCAGTTTTATAAATACAGCTATAAATAGCTTGTTCTTGGTTTATGAGCACCATTTATTAAAAAGGAGAGTAAAGGGTCAGTTATCTTCCTATGAAAAATAAATAAAATAAAAATAAAACAAACAACAACACAGATTGATACAGAACTCAGAAATGTTATTGTGGATTTATGATAAACTCAGCCTGTAAATGAATTAATTCTCCTCCAAGAAGACACAAGTAGTTCACACCCAAAACTGTTTTAACATGAAGCCATATACTGAAGATGTTAAATTTCAAATGGTTTAGGATACCTTAAATGGTGTGGCCATAGCGATTTAATTAAAGTAACATAAAAAAATACAATAGTTATTTTACTATATCTTTAAAATGTTTAATTTCCAACTATTCATAATTTTTTATATACGTAGAGTCATCATTTGAAGGAAGCACAGTAAGTTTCATAGCTTTATCATTTTCAAGAGCCAGCATAAAATTAAAACTATCATAACATATAAATCAAGCTGGCAATTCTTAGTACCAATAATGGCCACCAGATGGAGCTATAAGGATTACTTTTAAATAATTATTGTAGAAACAAGTATGATTTAAATCATTTATAGAAATCTTTCAAAGAAAAATAATATGAATTTTATGTATTTTACTGATAAAATGACCCTCACTTAATTAGAAAAACAAGCTGAAGTATTGTGAACCGTATATTAAGAATAATTCTTTATAGGCTTTATGGACAGATACGTTTTCAGAGACTCTTGAAGGATCAGCACCACATCCTCTTTTACCACTGTTTAAAGAATTTATCTTACAGAAGAGGTGCGAATGAATTTTGGATAGCTTGAATGGTTTTGTCGTGGTGATTTTTTTTTAAAATAACAGTTAAAAAAGGTAACCAGTAAATGTATTTTATTTTTTTAAAGTGCAGCTTATAAACGCTTCAAAAAAAATGTACACATAGAAGACAAGTCATTCTGAGGAAATATGCATAGTTTCATGACTATACAACACTATAATGGATGATAGAAAATTAAAGAAACTATCATACATCTGATGTCCACTCTGTCCCTGTGGGTAATGTGTGTTGTGTGTGTGTGTGTGTGTGTTAATGAATTAGGTGTGAAACTATCAGGGAGCATTTAGTCTCCAGCGCCAACATTTTACAGAACTGACACTTTCCTGGAGTCTCAGAATTACAATGTGCCAGGTTCTGAGAGATCTAAGATTCCAAAAATGATTTAATTAGAATACCATGAAGTATTGTGAAATACTATATATTAAGACTTATATATAGGCTTTATGACAGATTAGAGTGACTCGTGAAGGACCAGCAGCACCTCTCTTGTCCGATGGTTTGAGGAATATATCTTCCAGAATCGGGATTAAGATTTAGGAGCTCATTTTTATTCCACCTCCTTTCCTGAAAGTCTGTCTTGCAGAATTGACTAAAAATTAATCTTCACATTAATTCCTAATTATTTTGCAATTCTTTTTGTCAGTTTCTTCTGACCTGTTTTTTTTCTTCTTCTTTTCTGACCTTCATGACCCAGTCAGCATTTTTGTACAATGGTCAATTCTTAAACTTATCCATTTCTGTATTGGCATGTGTGTTTGAATATTTATCATGGGTATTTCATAAT